>NC_057796.1:380005547-380020822 GCF_018294505.1 Triticum aestivum
ACGTACGTTGTTTGCTGCGATGCGATGCGACGCGATGGCAATCATGCGGTGGTTGCCGGATGCGCCGAGGGCTGGGGTGGGGGGTGGGATAGGGGCGCGTGTCTTAAACGCTGGATTCACCCGAAGCCGCCGAGTTGGCTGCCTGCGTTGCCGTCGTCGGCCTTTTGCGGTGAGCGACCCGGTCGGGCTGGCTGGGGCCACGGCCCACGACACGGGCGTGGCGGTGGGGCGCTCTTGCCAGCCAGACTGGACTTGGGAGAATGGTCAATGGTTATCGGTTTTTGCTCGATTTGCACAGTCCCTATGCCCATTTTTAGACGCAATGTTGCCGTCTAATTTGGAACGTGGGAGCCTCTTGACACGAGGATAAGCTTGTTATTGTCTTCGATAGTGTGTCTGGCAGAGGCTCAAATGGAACAGTTCGATCTGTGCATGCGGCGGTTACGTTCCATGAATGGGTTGGTTTCATCTGTGCGTTTGACTGGAGTGAAAGAACAGTTGGAATTAAATGGTTTCATTTCAATGTTTGATTGGAGATACGGAATGTGGCTAATTTGGTCCAGCTCGCCTTTTTCGTAAGACTGGTGAGGTTACCTCTCATATGCATGTCATGCATTTTCTAAAATAAATATAGCTCTTCACAAGCTTAGCAACATATTGTTTGAATTTTCAATAGCATTTCTGATATTTACATAATGTTGTCGAACCAGTTGTGTGATGTGAAGTCTTTAGCATCTTTAATTGTATATCAAGACATATTACTCACAACCAAGGCTTATAAATTTTTATCACCGTTTTGTGGAAATTCGGAGACAAGATAATGTTTACTTTCCAATTTTCTATCTACCTCAAATACAAAGAATTAACAACGTAGAATCCGTGAAACACAACTGCAAAAGTTCAACTGCTAAGTGCTAACAATACAAATGAAATCAACAAAACATTCTTTGGTTGTCCTATCTAAGGGCAACCTCCTTCGGGCCAATGCCCGATCCTGATGTCTTCGCATCAGCCAAACCTTTCATTATCATGGAGCATCTCGTCATCGGTTTGTCCTCGTTGATTCCAGGCCTACTGATGAGTGGATTTTTCACTCGTTTTACCCATGTTCAAACCGTATATTCTCATATTTTCTGAAATAAACACTTTAATTTGCCTACTTAGAGCATCTCCAACATCATTGCTATTCCGACTCGCTAAAAACTGGGTATAGCAAGAGGAGAGAGAAGATTTAGCAACACAAAAGTTTTTTGCTCCAACAACATTGCTATAAAATTTAGCAATCCTCTCAATGACACGTGGGGCCGGTGCCAGGTGCGGGTCAGCAGGAATCTAGGGGGCGGTGTGGTCCACTTCTCAATGGAACAAAGGGATGTAGGGGACCACAAAAACTTGGCTCCTAAAAATTATAGCAAGTGCATCTCCACTTTGCAAATATAGCAAGCTTTGTAAAAAAGTGGTGGGGGAACCACTTATATAAAGACTGTTGGAGCAATGTTTTTTGGCCAAATTGCTATATTTTCAGTTTTTAGCAATCCTAGACAAATATACAAAGGTTGTTGGGGATGCTCTTAATGACTATAATGCTTGCAAATCTTTTCGTTCATTTGGTTTCCTAAAGAAATTGTCTATTTTAGGTGATAAAATCAAATCATAAGGGAAGTATATTGGGAGCCGCGCAACAGTATGCAGAAGAGAAGTCCATGTGGACGCTAGTACCGCCGACCACCGACTCTGTGATGTCATGCGTGACAACTTCTGTGAAGGGGGCCTGGGTTGATTCGCATCGGAGGTACCCCGAAACCCTATTGTGCCCATCTGCACTATAAAGAGGAAGAAATCCCTTCGCCTAAAGGACACCAAGAAACCATTCATTAAAGTCTGTCGCCATCTCTATTCCCATCTACAGCAACAGCCGCTATCGCCATAGCCATCACAACCACCATAGACTCCATTTCATTAGTCATGACACTTGTAATTGAGAGTAGATCACGATCAGTGACATTGTAAGACTTATATATAATCATTCATCTTCGAGTATCAATTCTTACAAATGTTTATTGCTTGTTATTTATTCCCAATGTGCGAGTAGTCCGCTTAGGCTAAGGGTGAGGCATAGGCTCACATCCCTATGTACATACGTTAAGGGGTCATTAGTTTACTTTGATGTTAACATTATTTCTATGTGTTGCACAGCGGTTTTGTCTCTTGTCTCTACCTCTATTGTGCGGCTTGCAGGTAAACCCTTAGGCATCTCTCGGGCCAGGCTGGGTTTTGGGTCGGGCTCTTAAATGCTCGATGCTACCATGTGAAGCCCGAGCCCGAGAAAAGACCAACAATTTTCATATTTTCAAGCCCTAGACCGGCCTAAAAGCTCGAAGCCCGGCCCGAAGCCCGACAATGCCTGATGTACAGCAAACTATAACAACAACATATTTCAGCAAACAACACTATATATAGAGCTTCACAAAACAACACCATCATATGTCAAAACAACATAATAATAGCATCATATTTCACAAAACAGATGTATATATATGTAACATTCAACAAACAACAACATATTCTAGCGTACAGCGGCATATTCTGGCAAACAACAGCATATATGCATATGTAATCTTCACAAAACAACAACATTATATCACAAAAGCAGCATAATAACAATAGCATATTTCACAAAATAGTTGCATATATATGTAATCTTCGTAGGACAGTAGTAAATGTGACTGGATTCTTCACAAGATAGCAAATAACAAGTTCGTTAAATCATTACATAAGAACAACATATTTCTAATGTCTAAAGACACAAGCAACAGACTTCGACACGTCCACAACATGGTTCGACAAGTCTATTACATAACATCATATCAAATAACAAGTCCATTACATAACAAATATATCAAGTAGCAAGTTCAAATACAAGAGCTATGACTCTTTTGACTCCATCCTCTTGTTCTATCAAGCTATCTCAACTTAATCATGTTCCTGGAATAAAGCACAAGTTGAAAGTAAGGAAGATAGAAATGGCATGAAGCCATGAAGGCATGAACTAACAAGATATAGCAAGGAATGTAGAAATGATATCAACAAATAAGATAGAGTAAGGAAGGTAGAGATGACATGAATGAATACAAACAGAATCTGAAATAACTCCTCCACATTAGAACTTGAAGGTCCACCTTCTGTAGTGCTCATTTCTACAAAAAAACAAAAAACACAATAATCAATGATAATGTGTGAAACGGTTATGTTAAATATGAGACAACAAAACACACTTGATTGTACCTTCATTATGAGACATCTTCCAACGAAACCAATCTTGGGGACACATTAAAGCCTCGATGGGTTTAGGCTTAAGTGAAGCTCGGTTAGGTGTTATAACTTTACGAATCATGCTAAACGCTTGCTCCGAAGCAACACTAGAAATGGGGACATCAAGAATATCCCGAGCCATTGATACAAGCTCAGGATATCGCATAGATGATTTGCTCCAAAATTCCAAGACATGCTAATCATCATTCAATTTTCTAGGTGTTTCTTCTAAGTAAATATCTAATTGAGACCTACATTTGTCCGTTGAGATTGAATGTAATTCTCATAGTCACCGAGCATATCCGACCCATTTCCCCTACACCCCCTACTATTTGTAGCACCATCTGATGATGTTTGACTAAGGGCAGCGCCACTATATTCAGCAAACAAATTCTCAAAGCTTTCTTAACTTCATGCACCCGGCATTTGGCCTTGTTGGGGGCATAATTTTTTTCACAACGGTAGCTAACAAAACCCAGCTTGCAATGGGGATCAAGAACAGCAGCACAAGACAAGAAGACATTATAATCAGCCCAATACTTATCAAACTTCTCTTTCATTAGAGTTAGCGTTGGTGCCATGAACTCCTTTCCTTCACTAAATGCCTTCTCTAGTTCTAGTTCTAGTTGGTCTTAGTTGATCAATTAGAGCTAGACCTAGATCCTCTAATCATCATAATTAGAAGCTCAGTGTGGTTCTAATCTCCTCACTCTAATTCTTCGGTGACAACTAGCTCTAGACGACAAAGCGCTGCTGGATCGTGAAGACCGTACGCTTGCAACTCATAGAGAGGTTGTGCTTTTGGTCTTCCGTCTGATGGATTGTTCATTGGCGGTTTGCGGGATCGTTCATCTACGAATCGCGGGACTCCAAGTATGATCTACACCGACTAGTTTTCTTTCGCTGCAACTTGGAGTCGGTAACGGTCAAATCCAAACCGTTAATGCATCTTCGTATTATTCCTGGTGATCGTAGGGCGATTTTTTTTACTATGTTTCCCAACACATTTATCCACCCCAAATCCATATAAACCCATGCAAATTAGTATATCGTCATAAAAAATATGAAAATAGCAATCCGACATAGATAGAACATATGAACATAGCCATCCGACATAGACAAAACATATAAACATATCAATCCAACATAGATAGGGGATTAAAAGTTACTACAATCTGATAGAGCTTGCCTGCGTTTATCACTTAACTAAAGATACATAAATATTTCAAATAAGAGAGAGTAGCCAAATTTCACCACATCCTCGTCGGACGCTTCCCCTTGGGGTCTCGGGAGCGGAGCGGTCCTCTGCGTATGTGTTGGCGGCGGGCGAAGCGTCATCGTCCATCTTGTCGCTGTCCAAGGAGGAAGAGGAGGAGATGATGATCTCGGCCATGCGCTGGGCGGCGCGGTTCTGCTTCCTCATGAGTCATGCGACTCTCTTTGCCACCAACCGCTCGAACTACTCGAGCCTGACGCTAAGCACTGCCGCATTTTTGTGGCGATGTCGGCAGGCGTCCGTCTCTGCGGATGTTTAGGAGTGGCAGATGGCGTCACAGAGGGTCTCATCGTCATCGTTGTTGGAGGGCAATAGCTCCTGTGTGAATCTGAAAGAACCGCGGTTGGAGCGGCCGGTGGTTGTCCTCTTCCTTGCGCGCCGATACGCGTGGTCCTCAGACTTTGGCTACCTTGTGGGAACAAACACTCAGTGGCGCCCGCGAGGAGCAGTTGTTGGCATTCCCAGGCGCCCTTGGTCCCCTTGCCGCTTGATGGGGGAAGGCAGGGACCGTGTCGTGCGGCCTATTGGGAAACGTAGTAGAAAAAATTGTCCTACAATCAAACTAGCAACACTATGAAGATGCATTAACAGTTTAGATCGGATTGTTACCAACTCCGAGTTGCAGCGGAAGAAGATTCGGTGTAGATCATACTTGAAATCCCTCAAACCGTTCATGAACGATCCCTCGAACCGGAGACCGAAATCAAGGCCTCTCCACAGTTTGCGAGCATACGATCTTCACGATCCGGCAACACTTCATCGTCCATAGCTAATCGATGCCGAAGAATTTGAGGGAGAAGACTAGAACCACACTGGGCTTCAAATTATGAGGATCAGAGAGGATCTAGATCTAGCTCTACAACTAGAACTAGAACTAGAGAACTAGAGGAGACTCCAAAACTTGTGTATCCAAAGGGCCAAATCATCAAGTATATATAAGTTGAAGGAGAGGGGAGGGGCGCCACAAGGGGGGGAGTTTTCCCTTCCCCTTGCGTCAGCCATAGGAGGGGGAATCTCCCTCCAATTCGGCATCCCTAGCTTCCGCAAGATGCTAGGGGGCGCCACCTCCTATTAGGCCTCATAGGCCCAATAACTCTTCCCCTATATGCCTTATTGTATTTTCTTGGGCTCGTTGATATTTAAGTATTCATAAAAGCCTCTTAATCATCATTAGAGCCTTTTATTATTAATTTAACATCACCAAAAATATTTTCCACCTATATATCAGTTCCTGGTATTACCTGGTAAACCCCGAAACCCTTCCGGTAACCTTCAAACGCTTATGGTTCCTCTTGAAACTATTTCTAATATTAATGAAACCATTTCAAAAATATTTTCTCATAAATCTTGCTCCACTAACACTTAGGTAATTTTCCTCATGGTCATAAATATATTTCATTTAGCGTAGACTTCTGACTCTAAGTGCAGCAGATCATGATTCCCTTAAGCTTGTGACCCTATAGGTTCGGTAAAACATACACATGAACGAAACCCGTTTTGTTCAATGATCAATGGCGGAACCATGGACATCCATATCGATCCCTATGAATACACGAATGACATTTGAGTGAACCTTTGGTTATCATTTGTTATTCCCTTTGCTTCGTGATACTTTACTAAACCCGAAGTGAGATGTATCAGTGTCCTCTTGAGGCATTCTCATGCTCACTATACCGGTCTTCTCGTTACCAGTTTTATTATGTTTTCTCGTTGACATGTTTCGGCATCCCTGTGACCTAGTCACCTGTGTCTGGCAACACGATGATGGATGCCATCACATCGAGAGGGCCTTGAGAATAGCTCTCCACCGTAGGAAGAGCAAATCCCACTCTTATATGTGGCCCCTTGTCAAACTTTCTAATAAACCTGTAAGTTGTCATTATGATCAACGTGTTACAAGTGACATTTGAGCAACCCCAAAGCCCATCATAAGGTAAGAAGTGACTACGATACTCTCATGGTCTAATTAAGGAACTAAAGCACACGTTAACTCTCCATGCTATAACGATTGACTTGTGACGATAGCATCTCAAAGTATAACAAACAAGTTGGGTCAATTCGATATGACCGTTCTTCCAATGTTATATTCTCAAAGTTGTTGTGGCACTATCGTTACACTTAAACTAGTCTTAGGGGCGAGAGTAGTAAAACACGATCACGAACAACACTTCAGCTAGTCTTAGAGGCGGGACTAGGAATCAGGTTTTACCGCTTATTATTCCACATGTGCATTTGAGTTTTCCACTGAATCGCATATTCCAGGATCATAGCAGTTATAGCATAGAATGTAAACTCTTAATTACGAACATGGAAATGTAATAAAACAATAGTATGCCTTTAGGTCATATTTCCAACAGACTCCCACTTGCACCTCAGATTAGTGCTAGGAAATACTTACAAAACCCGAGGTGGGATGTATCGGTATCCGCTTGAGTCATTCTCATGCTCACTATACTGGTCTCCTCGTTACCAGTTTTGTTCTTCTTTCTCGCTGACATGTTCCGGCAGCCCTGTGACCAAGTCACCTCTGTCTGGCCAGACGATGATGAATGCCATCACACTAAGAGGGCCCTAAGAATAGCTCTCCTTCGGCGGAGGAGAAAATCCCACTCTTGAGCTATCTAGCCCCTTATCAAACTTTTCGATGAACCTGCAAGTTGTCTTTATGATCAACGTGTTATAGATGCTGTTAGGCCAACCCCAAAGTCCATCGTATTGTAAGAAGTGACTACGATACTCTCATGGTCTGAGGAACTAGAGCATACGTTAACTCTGAAGGAAATATGCCCTAGAGGCAATAATAAAGTTGTTATTTTACATTTCCTTATTCATGATAAATGTTTATTATTCATGCTAGAATTGTATTAACCAGAAACTTGATACATGTGTGGATACATATACAAAACACCGTGTCTCTAGTAAGCCTCTACTAGACTAGCTCGTTAATCAAAGATGGTTAAGTTTCCTAACCATAGCCATGTGTAGTCATTTGATGAACGGGATCACATCATTAGGAGAATGATGTGATGGACTGATAACCCACAAGTATAGGGGATCGCAACAGTTTTCGAGGGTAGAGTATTCAACCCAAATTTATAGATTCGACACAAGGGGAGCCAAAGAATATTTGAAGGTATTAGCAGCTGAGTTGTCAATTCAACCACACCTGGAGATTAATTATCTGCAGCAACATGATCAGTAGCAAAGTAGTTTGATAGTTTTGATAGTAGTGACAACAGCAACGGTAACAGTAACAATGATAGTAGTAATTTGGTAGCAAGTGTAACAGTGATGATAGCAGTAGTAACTTAGCAGAATAATATAAGATAAATTCATAGGCATTGGATCGGTGACTTGTTGGATGATATCCACCATGTGACAGTTATAACCTAGGGCGATACGGCACTAGCTCCAGTTCATCGATATAATGTAGGCATGTATTCCGTAAATAGTCATACGTGCTTTATTAAAAGAACTTGCATGACATCTTTTGTCCTACCCTCCCATGGCAGCGGGGTCCATATTGGAAACTAAGGGATATCAAGCCTCCTTTTAATAGAGAACCGGAACAAAGCATTAACACATAGTGAATACATGAACTCCTCAAACTACGATCATCACCGGGAGTGGGCCCGGTTGTTGTCACTCCGGGGTTGCCGGATCATAACACGTAGTAGGTGACTATAACTTGCAAGATCGGATCTAAAACATGGATATAATGATGAACTCATAAACGGTTCAGATCTGAGTTCATGGCACCCGGGCCCAAAGTGACAAGCATTAAGCATAGCAAAGTCATAGCAACATCAATCTAAGAACATAGTGGATACTAGGGATCGGGCCTGAACAAAACTAACTCGATTACATGATGAATCTCATCCAACTCCTCACCGACCAGTGAGCCTACGAAGGAATTACTCACTCCCGGTGGGGAGCATCATGGAATTGGCGATGGAGATTGGTTGGTGATGACGAAAACGAAGATCCCCCTCTCCGGAGCCCAAAACGGACTCCCAGATCTGCCCTCCCGAGGAAGAACAGGGCTTGGTGGCGGCTCTGTCTCGTGGATCGCGATAATTGTTTCTTCCTGATTTTTTTCTGGAATAATGTGATTTTATAGTATCAGGGGGGTCATCAGCGGGGCCACCAGGTGGGTACAACCCACCTGGGCGCGCCAGGAGAGGGGGGAGCGCCCTGGTGGGTTGTGCCCACCCAGGGGCCCCTCTCTGGCGGGTCTTGGCTCCAAAAATTCTTATTATTGATATAAAAAATCCTCGCAAAGTTTCGTTCCATTCCGAGAACTTTCATTTCTGCACAAAAACAACACCATGGTAGTTCTGCTGAAAACAGCGTCAGTCCGGGGTTAGTTTCATTCAAATCATGCAAATTAGAGTCCAAAACAAGAGGAAAAGCGTGAGAAAAAGTAGATACGTTGGAGATGTATCAACTCCCCCAAGCTTAAAACTTTGCTTGTCCTCAAGCAATTCAGTTGATAAACTGAAAGTGAGAAAGAAAAACTTTTATGAACTCTTTTGCTCTTGTTTGCATAAATAAGCTTAAACAACACCGAGGTTTTCAGCCATCATTATAACTAACCATGTCAACAATAACTCTTAAAGATTATAATGATTCATATCAATGACATAATCAGCTAGCGAGCAATAATAAGATATCTCAAATAACAACACGTTGTCAAAACAACCATGATATAATATGAAAATAGTGGTATCTTGCTAGCCCTTTCTGAGACCACAAAACATAAATGCAGAGCACCTCTGAAGTTCAAGCAGCGACTAAACATTGTAATTCATGGTAGAAAAGATCCAGTCATGATGCACCCAACATTAGCTATACATAATGCATAAATCATGACCGCTGTGCTCTACTCAGTTTCTGGCGCTTGTTTATTAGAAGGTGATGAAACAACATAAAAGTAAATAGATAGTCCCTTCGCAGAGGGAAGCAGTGATTTGCAGAGGTGCCAGAGCTTAATTTTTAAAACAGAGATAAATGATAATTTTGAGACATGCCCCCTTCTCATTCACTTCACGACCATTAGTTATCAACATTTTCCATGCTAAGCACGCCAGTGGCGGTCCCCAAGCGGAAAGTAAAGGTTTCGACCCATTGGGAGTTTTTGTTTGATTATTCAAGACATGAACTCTTTTTTGTATTTTGCAGTTTGGGACTGGGCATCCCTATTACCGCCCATTTTCTCGTGCGATGGCGAGTGAATAAAAACTCGACCTGAGGATAACATGCTTAGCACGGAAGATATCGACCACCTCCTGTCGTTCCATGAACGATCCAGGCACACAAAACGGATAATTTTTTTAGAAGTTTTTAGAGGTGGCACATGCAAATTTACTTAGGACGGCAGGGTAATACCGTATATAGGTAGGTATGGTGGACTCATCTGGAATAACTTTGGGTTCAAGGTTTGGATCTACAAGCAGAATTCCCACTTAGTATAGGCGAAGGCTAGCAATTTAAGATTGGGAAGCGGCCAGCTAGAGAGCAACAACGATCATAACCAGGCATTATGCATAAGTAACATTGGACACTAGCATGAGTAGGATATGAACACCATGAACATAAATATTATAGAGGCTATGTTGGTTCTGATTCAACTACATGCATGAACATGTACCAAGTCAAGCCACTCGAACATTCAGAGGAGGATACCATATCATCATACTACATCACAATCATTTTAACGCTATGTTGATATCCAAGATAAATCATTATCCACTCCCAGCTACTTATGCATGGCATGAGAAACTATAATCTCTAATTGTCATTGAAAACATGTTTAATCATAATGGGTTGAAGCCTGGATACTAGGTTAAACATATTTACACAGACAGAACAAGTCGAGTTCATACCAGTTTCTGAAAGGATCGAGAAGAGGTGTCTAGAGGGGGGGGGGGTGGATAGACTCTAATCAAGAAAAGTTGTAGTTTTTAATTTCTCTTAAGTTGATGTGGAGTTTTAGCACAAGTTTAAACATTCACAATACATATCAAGCAAGCATGCAAGCATACAAAGAGTATATGAGCAGCGGAAAGTAAAGCATACAAGTTGCAAGAATGTAAAGAGAAGGGATTGGAGTGTGCAAACGCAATCTGGAGACATGGAGATTTTTTATCCGTGGTTCTGATAGGTGGTGCTATCGTACATCCACGTTGATGGAGACTTCAACCCACGAAGGGTAACGGTTGCGCGAGTCCACGGAGGGCTCCACCCACGAAGGGTCCACGAAGAAGCAACCTTGTCTATCCCACCATGGTCGTCGCCCACGAAGGACTTGCCTCACTAGGGTAGATCTTCACGAAGTAGGCGATCTCCTTACCCTTACAAACTGCTTGGTTCAACTCCACAATCTTGACGGAGGCTCCCAAGTGACACCTAGCCAATCTAGGAGACACCACTCTCCAAGAAGTAAGAAATGGTGTGTTGATGATGAACTCTTGCTCTTGTGCTTCAAATGATAGTCTCCCCAACACTCAACTCTCTCTCATAGGATTGGATTTGGTAGAAAGAAGATTTGAGTGGAAAGCAACTTGGGGAAGGCTAGAGATCAAGATTTATGTGGTTGGAATGGAATATCTTGACCTCAACACAAGTGTAGGTGGTTCTCTCTCAGAAAATATGTATTGGAAGTGTAGGCATGTTCTGATGGCTCTCTCCACGAATGAAGAGTGGGTGGAGGGGTATTTATAGCCTCCACACAAAATCTAACCGTTACACACAAATCACCAAACTCGGTGGGACCGATTCAAAGAACTCGATCAGACCGATTTGGTTCATAATGTGACCGTTAGGCATTTCGGTGGGACCGACTGGATCAACTCGGTGGGACCGATGTGCTAGGGTTAGGGTAAATCCAAATCTCGGTTTGACCGATTACTCAAACTCGGTGGGACCGATTTGGGTAATAGGCGAAACAGAGTGTTGGCCAAGCAAACTCGGTGGGGCCGATTGCATATCTCGGTGGGACCGAAATTATTGTAACGGGCAACAGAGAGTTTGCAAGCTCATCTCGGTGAGACCGAATTGATTAGGGTTTCTGGCAGTGGCTATGACAACTGAACTCAGTGGCGCCAAATAGAAAGAATCGGTGGGTCCGAGTTTGACTTTCAGGTTTGGGACATATATGGATATGAGAAAGTGGTTGAGGGCTTTAGAGCATATCACTAAGCACTTTGATCAAGCAACACCTCATCCCCTCTTAATAGTATTGGCTTTCCTATGGACTCAATGTGATCTTGGACCACTAAAATAGAAATGTAGTGTCCCGAGCTTTGAGCTTGAGCCAATCCTTTGTCCTCAGCATCTTGAAGGGGTTCCACATCCTCTAGTCCATGCCACTCCATTGTTGAACTCATCTGAAACATACTAGATAGAAGCATTAGTCCAACAAGAGATATGTTGACATTAATTACCAAAATCACCCAGAGAGCACTTGTGCTTTCAATCTCTCCCTTTTTGGTAATTGATGACAACATACATCAAAGCTTTAGATAAAGATATAGAGAACAACAACTAAAGCTTTGGAAAGACATGTAACATGCATAGGCTCCCCCTATATGTATGCACTCATGTAAATATGGAACGTAGGAGCTTGTGAATGCATAAGCATGACAAACTAAGCAATGTGTTACATGTATCTTGGTTATATGCATCAGAGCAAATGATGTGAATATGAGAAATGTGCCTTCATGCTCATGAGTCCTTCTTGCAAACAATATGTACATCAGCAAGAAATCCTCATGCACATGACTGTGATGCATATACTTACCTTGTGATCTTGAGTTGGCTTAGGAAGAAATGAACCTGGGTAAACAAGGTTAGATAACACAGATACATCTACTAGCCAAAGCAAACAAAAGAAATCACAAGAGTACCAAGGCTGGGATGACATGTAGAGAGTGAGTACTGAGTACTCTGTTGATATAGACATGTCCCCAAAAGTGAAGATGTGCAATAAAATTTGAGATTCCCTTCCCTTAGATGCCTTGCTCCCCCTGAATCTTGCATGGGATATTGGGAGAAGATAGGGAACAGAAAATCAGAGCAAAGAAAAGAAACAGAGCTAATGCAAACAATCAAATATGAACATGTCTTTCCCCTCTTAAAGACATGTGGCTTCTCTCCTCTTGAACACCAGGCATCTGGGGTTTCTTACACTCTCCCCTTGAGTATTCTCTCCCCCTTTGATGTGATCTCTCTTTAAGCTTTGATGTGATCTCTCTCTCCCCCTTTGACATCAATTTCCAAGAAGGGCTCTTCTGGATTTTTATTACAAAAGGGTTTGGTCCTTGAGTCACAAAGCAAGCCGAATGTGATGCTGGTAGAGCACAAGAGTCATTGAGTGGAGCTGGAGCAAAAAGTATGCATGAAGAAGTGGCAAGCTGTCTTTCCTGTAGTGAAATCGGTAGCACCGAGTTGTGTGCTTCGGTGGCACCGAGAGAATTTGGTTGGACCGAAAGAAACAAACCGGTGTGACCGAGTCCTTCACAGAGAAAACACTTGTCACCTCAGCTCTCTAGGCACTTAAGATCTCACAAGGATTTGCAAGGAATTTGCTGAAAGATTTGCAAAGAATTGGATGCAGAAAATGCAGAACAAGAAGAAATAAAAAGATCTAGATGAATTTTTTTGTTTGTTTTTTCGAAAGGGAAAACACATATGCAAGAGACAAATGCAAGAGGAAACACAAGAGAACTTCATCTAGAATTGGGCGGTGACAAAGTCACCTATGTTAGAGTATATTGACATAAGAGTCAAGTGAGGTCAATTGATCTTTGGTCATACTCATCGTTTAAGCTCAAAATGGGGTTACCATTTTTCGTTTAAGCATCTTGATGTATTCACATCTTGTTGAGTTGCTTTGCCCCATGATTTGGAGTAAAGCTTCTCTAAGATGGAATAACATACCTTGGATGGTTGTGTTGATCTTGATCATGTAGTTGAACTTGTGTGGGTTGCTCAAGGTTGATGTAGCTCATCAAGAGTTGGGAGCACCACTTGGAATTTGAGTTCATCTTCCTACATGGGTTAGATTTGCAAGGAAGAGCACTTGTGTATCCAAAATGACAATCATAAATCTTAATGTAGAATTTGTCAAAGGATATGTTTGAAGGGTTTTGTGCTTCCTTGTCTTCAACCACCATTGTGTAGAGACTTGATGATGTAGAGATTGCTCAAGATTTGAGTGAGTTGCAATCTCATGGATTTAGATTCATCCAAGTACCTACAAGTGTTAGATAGCATGCAAGGGTGCAAAAATATCCAAGACATATAGATAGCATCATGAAAGAAATATCAAGGATTAGTCAAAGGCTCATGCTTTGCATGTATCCAAATGGAGTTCCTACTCCAAGTTTGAAGCATCAATGATGTTCAATTCACCTCTCAAACGGCAAAAGACTTTCTCATCAAGCGGTTTGGTAAATATATCTGCTAATTGCTTATCGGTACGAACATGCTTAAGATCAATGTCCCCTTTGGCAACATGATCTCGAATGAAATGATGACGAACTTCAATATGCTTAGTTCGAGAATGTTGCACGGGATTGTGAGCAATCTTAATAGCACTTTCATTGTCACAAACCAATGGAACATGTTTCACATATATCCCATAATCTTTAAGAGTTTGGGTCATCCAAAGTAATTGGGCACAACATGATCCAGCGGCAATGTATTCCGCTTCAGCGGTGGATAAGGATACCGAGTTTTGTTTCTTAGAGTACCAAGACACAAGAGATTTACCAAGAAATTGACAAGTACCCGAAGTGGACTTTCTATCAACCTTGTCTCCGGCATAGTCAGAATCGGAGTAACCAACAAGATCGAAAGAAGACCTCTTAGGATACCAAATGCCAAAATTTGGTGTGTATATTAAGTATCTCACTATCCTTTTCACGGCCTTAAGATGACACTCTTTAGCGGCCCCTTGATATCGTGCACACATGCACTGTAACACCCCGCATGTAACTTGCCATATTTGTAACTCCGACTCTTGCCATTTGCGGCTATGTGTTATGATTTTCCCTCCGTTGTCGGGTTTTGTCTTTTGTTTTGTATTTTGTCATGTCATGCATTTTCATATCATGTCATCATGTGCATTGCATTTGCATACGTGTTCGTCTCATGCATCCGAGCATTTTTCCCGTTGTCCGTTTTCCAATCCGGCGCTCCTATCTCCTCCGGTGCACCCCTCTTGTTTTCTTTCGTGTGCGTGTGTCAAACTTTCTTGGAATGGACAGAGGCTTGTCAAGTGTCCTTATTATACCACCTGGAGACTACCGGTCAAGTTTCGTTCCATTCGGAGGTCGTTTGGTACTCCAACGGTTAACCGGGCATCCGCAAAGTCCATTTGAGTGTCCAGCAAAAACCCCCTCTAAAACCAGCCCAAAACCCACCAAACTCCCTTCCATGCCCTAGGTCGTTCGATCACGATCGTGTGGGCGAAAACCGCACCTCATTTGGAGCCTCCTAGCTCCCTCTACCTATTTATATGTGGGCATCCCGAAAAACGGAATCGCAGACGAAACCCTAGTTTCTCCACCGCGCGCCGCCGGACGAAAACGTCTGCCGACGGACGCGTCCATCTCCTCCGCCGCCGCACGTGGCATGCCTTCGGCCACCCACCGCGCCGGCCCGCCCGGCCCGCCGCGGGCCC
>NC_057796.1:380021258-380030999 GCF_018294505.1 Triticum aestivum
CGCCGGCGCCGCCTCCTCCGTCGCCGGCCCCTCCTTCAGCCGCCGTCCCGCCGGCGCCGGGCCCCGCCGTCCCCTGCCTCGCCGTCGTCGATCTCCATCGCCGTCGCCGTCGGCAGCTCGAGCACGAGCGCGAGATCCGCTCGATCCGATCTGAACTGTACGTGCGTTGACCTCTCCTCGCCCCTTTTTATTCGAAGTCCTCAGATTTTCTCAGCATCTTGCCATGTTCGTAGCCTCATAACTCCGTGCATGTAGCTCCAATTCGCGCGTGTAATATGTCAAATTGTTCGGCTCGTGATGCTCTTCATTTTGTTTAATTGCATCATGTTCGTTAGAGGTCATCTTGATGCCCAAATCTCTGTTGGGAGAGGGCTAGTTGCTGTTATTCTCTGGTTCTTGACAGAATTTGAAGATTTGTCATTTTTCTATCATTTAATCTGTGCATCTTTTGAGAATGAGCTCTACATCTGTTTTGAAGTATGCCATGCCATCTTCCCAGTGGTGTATTCCATGTATTTTTGTGATCTCGGTGGTGACTAGCACAAGCATACAAAGTAGGCCCCGTAATATTTCTGATTTCAGGGACTTAGTGATTTCTCTAAGTCCTTGTCTGCTGTAATTTTGTTGCCATGTAAACTTGGTGCTACAGAGAGATCCATGCATATTTTGGAGATGTTCAGTAAGGATGTTTTGTAACTATAGTTGTAGTTGATCCATTCCTGCAATTGTTTACAATTATGGAGTGTCATAGCATGACTCAATCTTGCTCTACTTTTGCTATAAAATATTTCTTGCAGATTCTTAACATGATATGCAATTTTGCCTAGCTTATTGTAGTTGATCCATACATGCTATGGAATTGTTCTTGCCATGGTTAGCTTCATAAACATGCCATCTTGCTGTAGGTATGCTTGGTTTGTAGTGCATTGCTCTGTAGTGAGTGCATCAAGCTCATAAAGAGGCCTACATATTAATATTTCTGCCATGCTCTGTTTTCTGCTAAGTCTGAAACCTGATAACGAAACTTGCTATGTTTACATGCTTGCCACCATATCTTCTGGTCCTTTTTGGCTTATAGTCAGTAAGGGACTTTTGTCATGTGCATTTAGTAGAACACTGGCATGCCTTGTTTTGCTATGTTAAGTTCCTGTAGCATGTTTATTTCATGCTCTGAACATTGCTACCTGATACTGTTTACTGCCATGTCCAGTTTTTCACCAAGTCTGTGAACCTGTAATCTTTTGCACTTTTGCCATGCTTGTTTGGGCTTGATATGTTTGGAACTAGCCGTAGTCCATTGTTCATCTTTTGTCAAGAATCTCCTGTAGTTTACTTTCATATGCTTTGTTGCTATGTTAGGGTGCTGTAGCATTGTTGCTTGTTGCATTTTAAGTGCTATCTTGCTGTTTATCGCAGATTCGTGTCATTCTTGTTTTGCTTGCCATTTGCAAACCGTGCATCCGATTCCGGTGATCTTTATATCGATTTCGACCGAAATCATCTCATCTTTCCAGTGGCATGCTTGGTTTTCCAAGTTACTGCCATGTTCATTATTTTTCCTTCCGGAGCACGCATATGCATCGCATATCATATCTCGCATATCATACATGTTTTGCATCATGTTGCTTGTGCATTTCTCGTGATTGATTGTGGTTCCGTTTGTTTGTGTTCTTGTCTTGGGTAGAGCCGGGAGACGAGTTCGTGAACGAGGAACCTGTCGAGTACGCTTACGAGGATCAAGCTTTCGACAACTCTGAGAACCTTGCAGGCAAGATGACCACCCCTCGAAATCACTTCTATCTTTACTATGCTAGTTGTTCGCTCTATTGCCATGCTCCGCTACCTATCACTTGCTATATCATGTCTCCCATTTTAGCCATGTCAGCCCCTCACCATCCTTTCCTAGCAAACCGTTGTTTGGCTAAGTTACCGCTTTTGCTCAGCCCTTCTTATAGCGTTGCTAGTTGCAGGTGAAGTTGAAGTTTGTTCCATGTCGGAACATGGATATGTTGGGATATCACAATATCTCTTATTTAATTAATGCATCTATATATTTTTGGTAAAGGGTGGAAGGCTCGGCCTTATGCCTGGTGTTTTGTTCCACTCTTGCCGCCCTAGTTACTGTTATACCAGGATTATGTTCCTTGAGTTTGCGTTCCTTACGCGGTCGGGTGATTTGTGGGACCCCCTTGACAATTCGCCTTGAATAAAACTCCTCCACCAAGGCCCAACTTTGGTTTTACCATTTGCCGCCTAAGCCTTTTTCCCCCGGGTTTTCGCGAGCCCGAGGGTCATCTTATTTTAACCCCCCGGGCCAGTGCTCCTTCGAGTGTTGGTCCGAACCGAGCAGCCTGCGGGGCCACCTCGGGGAAACTCGAGGTCTGGTTTTACTCGTAGCTTGACTTATCCGGTGTGCCCTGAGAACGAGATATGTGCAGCTCCTATCGGGATTTGTCGGCACATTCGGGCGGCTTTGCTGGTCTTGTTTTACCATTGTCGAAATGTCTTGTAAACCGGGATTCCGAGACTGATCGGGTCTTTCCGGGAGAAGGTTTATCCTTCGTTGACCGTGAGAGCTTATGATGGGCTAAGTTGGGACACCCCTGCAGGGTATTATCTTTCGAAAGCCGTGCCCGTGGTTATGATGCAGATGGGAATTTGTTAATGTCCGGTTGTAGAGAACTTGTCACTTGACCCAATTAAAAGACATCAACTGCGTGTGTAGCCGTGATGGTCTCTTCTCGGCGGATTCCGGGAAGTGAACACGGTCTGTGTTATGAATGACGTAAGTAAGTGTTCAGGATCACTTCTTGGTCAATGCTAGATGACGTCCGTTCCGTTGATTCTCTTCTCGCTCTCATTTGCGCAAGTTAGCCACCATATATGCTTTTTCCGCTGCAGCTCCACCTTATTACACCTCCCTTTCCTGTAAGCTTAGATAGTGTTGATCTCGCGGGTGTGAGATTGCTGAGTCCCCGTGACTCACAGATTCTACCAAAACAGTTGCAGGTGCCGACGATGCCAGTGCAGATGATGGCGTCGATCTCAAGTGGGAGTTCGACGAGGAACGTGGTCGTTACTATGTGTCTTTTCCTGATGATCAGTAGTGGAGCCCAGTTGGGACGATCGGGGATCTAGCATTTGGGGTTGTCTTATTTTCATCTGGATTTTGACCGTAGTCGGTCTATATGTTTGTATTTGGATGATGTATGATGATATTTATGTATTGTGTGAAGTGGCGATTGTAAGCCAACTCTTTATCCCATTCTTGTTCATTACATGGGATTGTGTGAAGATGACCCTTCTTGCGACAAAACCACTATGCGGTTATGCCTCTAAGTCGTGCCTCGACACATGGGAGATATAGCCGCATCGTGGGCGTTACAAGTTGGTAATCAGAGCCATCCCCGACTTAGGAGCCCCCTGCTTGATCGAATCGCTGGCGTTGTTGAGTCTAGAACAAAAATGTTTTGAGTCTTAGGATTATATATATCGGAGAGTAGGATTCTTTTTACTCCTCAGTCCCTTCGTTGCTCTGGTGAGGTCTCCTGACGTAGAAGTTTTGACTATTCTCTCCTCAAATTTCACTAAAAAATTTTTTAGGATCACGCGGGTATCTTGGAATCGTTCCGATGGTTTTGTGACGAGAACATTGTTCTTGGTGCCTCCTGTCATTTAGGGGTTGTGGCAGTGTCCCGGGGAGTTGAGCTTCGAGGTGTTGTCGTCATAATTTTATCGTTGCAGTTCTGGAATACCTGAGTTTCGCCGACATCGAAATCTCTTTTATGCAGTTGTTGGTGAGATCACCTCGACGCCACCCAGTACTGGGGCGGGAGTTCGGGAGTATTGCCATAACTTGTATAATGGATGTTTTTCGAAGGTTGAGGTAAACGATTTCCGAAGGTTTCTTGGTTATGTGTTGACGGATGGATACAGCTGGATCTAGGGATTGCTAGTTTGGGTGATATATTTTGTGTCCCCTGTATCCCCTACACCAGATTGCATAACCAGAAAGTTTCGGGAGTTTATAAGTGGGAATTCTAGTAGCCTTAGGATATCTTTCCGACAGACGCATGATATGAGATTGGGGTTCGACGTCTAGTGGTCCGCCTGTATACGGTTGATTTTACAGTGGTCTCGTTGTGTCTTAAAGAGTCCATGGCTTTGCCGACTCAGGGACGCTTCGTATGTCATGTGCACAGCCTTGTACATGATGGTGCTGTACGATTGAGCCCGTGTTGGCCCCACCACGAAAACTTCGGACGAAACCTCTACCATATGTTTGTTCCGGCTTATTCTGCAAGCCAATACTTGTTTTATTTTGTATTGGGGTATTCGAGTTGCTTCGAATTCATATGTTGATTCCATATCTTTTTCAAGTGGCTTCTCAACTTATGGAAGTGTGATGATTTACTACGGAATTCATTCGTTCATCTTCGTTCGAATGTTTATTGTGAAGACTATATGTTGCAATTTCTATCCGTTGATTCTACTTATCTATTTGTCTATCAAGATGCTAACGGATGTCACCCTCTTCAGGATGGCTCCGCCAACGCGTCAGAATCCGGATCGCAATGAAGGGAGTCAAGCGAACCCTCCGCCACCACCTCCACCTCCACCTCCGGAGGCATGGCAAGCAATCATGGCAGCCACCAACGCCAATGCTCAGATGATTCTGCAACTCTTGCAAGAACGTACTCAAGGGCAAGGCAATCAAGGAAATCAAGGTCAAGGCAACAATCAGTTTCACTTTGCCACTCTCAACCAGTTTCTCGCAAATCAGCCCAAGTCTTTCAGCTACTGTGCTGAGGCCACGGATGCCGATGATTGGCTCGTGGACATCAACAAGCATTTTGAATGTAGCAATGTCAGGCCTGAGGACTATGTCAAGTTCGCTTCTTTCCAGCTCAAGGACCAAGCTGCTGATTGGTATCAACAATACAAAGATTTCAGAGGAGGTCGTGTGATCACTTGGACTGACTTCTGTCGGGACTTCAAAGCGCACCACATTCCACAAAGTGTTGTTGAGAGCAAGCGTGAGGAGTTCCGCAATCTCAAGCAAGGCAACATGTCTGTGTATCAATACAGCATTCAGTTTCAGAAACTTGCTCGCTTCGCTAAACAAGACGTTCCTGATGAGAAGAGCATGATCTATCACTTCAGAGGTGGCCTTAAAGAGGATCTGCAGTTAGCTCTCGTTCTTGTTGAGCCTACTCAGTTTGATCAATTCTACAATATGGCACTCAAGCAAGAGGCTGCTCAGCTCAAGTGTGAGGCTTCTAAGAAAAGAGTCAGAGACGCAGTTCAGTCTTCTTCTTCCTCACTTGTGACAGCTAAGCAACAGAAGTTCTGGTTGCCTCCTCCTCCTCCGTTTCGTCAGCCTTACCAGCAGAAGAACAAAGGTGGCCATGGTTCTTCCAACTCTTCCAACTCTGGCTATCAGAACAAGTCTCAGAATCAAGTTCCTAAGTCCAATGCTCCTTATCACCATCCACTCTCAGAGGTGACTTGCAACAAATGTCAGCAGAAAGGTCACTATGCTAACAAGTGCTTCAACCAGAGGCGTCTTCCTCCTCCTCCTCCTGTCAGATCTTCTAGCAATGCAGTGGTCAAGCATAATCCAAAGTCTGCAAAGGTGAAGATGATGAATGCAGCTCAAGCGGAGGAATCTACTGATGTGATAATGGGTAATCTTCCTGTTAATGATATTCCCACAAAAGTTCTTTTTGATACTGGTGCATCTCTTTGTTTCATGTCAAGACCGTTTTTTGCCAAGCATGAATTCACTTGTTCTCATCTGAGTAAACCCATGGATGTCGTTTCTCCGGGTAAACGTTTGAGTTCTAGTATGATGGTTCCGGATGTTTCCATCAAGATGGGCGACTATGATTTTCAGTCTTCTCCAATTGCTCTTGGTGACTCGGATATTGATATTATTCTCGGGATGGACTGGCTTTCTAAGCACAAGGCTTAACTTGATTGTGCTGCCAGGGAAATTCATTTGACACACTCGTCTGAGGATGTGATTATTTTTGCCGCTCGTGATGAAACCATTAGGTTTTTCTCTCTCAATGAGAAGGGCGAATTGAATGCCATCTCTCAAATTCCAGTTGTTTGCGAGTATCAAGATGTCTTTCCAGAAGAGCTTCCGGGTATGCCTCCTCACCGGCCAGTTGAGTTCGTTATCGAACTAGAGCCTGGCACTGAACCCGTTTGCAAGCGTCCATACAAGCTTGGACCCAACGAGCTGAAGGAATTGAAGAAGCAGCTCGATGAACAAGAACGTCTGGGTTTGATCAGACCGAGTTCTTCTCCATGGGGTTGTGGTGTTCTTTTTGTCAAGAAGAAGGATAGCAAGGACCGACTTTGTGTCGACTACCGTCCATTGAACAAGAAGACAATCCAGAACAAGTACCCACTTCCCAACATCAATGAGCTTTTTGAGCAACTCAAAGGGGCTAAAGTTTTCTCGAAGCTTGACCTTCGTATGGGTTATCATCAGATTCGCATTCGTGAAGAAGATATTCCCAAGACAGCATTCAGAACAAGCTTTGGTTCTTATGAATATACTGTCGTGTCTTTCGGCCTTGTCAATGCTCCTCCGGTGTTCTCTCGGATGATGAATTTAATCTTCAACCCCTATACCAATGAATTTGTTCTGGTGTATCTCGATGATATCTTGGTCTTCTCCAAGAATAAGTAGGATCATGCCAAACATTTGCGATTGGTGCTCGACAAGCTCAGAGAGTATCAATTCTATGCGAAGTTCTCAAAATTGAGCTTTGGCTCGATGAAGTTCATTTCCTTGGTCACATCATCTCTGCCAAGGGCATCGCTGTTAACCCCGAGAAGGTGTCCGCAGTTGTGGATTGGGAACCTCCCCAAAATGTCAAGCAGCTCCGCAGTTTTCTTGGTCTTGCAAGCTATTGCCGAAGATTCGTTGAGAATTTCTCCAAGATTGCAAAGCCTCTTTCCAACCTCCTACAGAAGCATGTGAAGTATGTCTGGTCTCCTGAGTGTGACGTTGCTTTCAACACTCTCAAAGAGAAACTAGTCACAGCTCCTGTCTTGACTCCTCCTGATGAATCCAAGCCATATGAAAGTTTTCTGTGATGCTTCTCTCCAAGGTCTCGGTGCTGTGTTAATGCAAGAGAAGAAAGTTGTGGCCTATACCTCTCGTCAGTTGAAGCCCAACGAGAAGAACTACCCCACTCACGATCTTGAGTTGGCGGCAGTTGTCCATGCATTAATAACGTGGAGACATCTCTTGTTGGGAAGACAAGTGGACATTTTCACTGATCACAAGAGTCTCAAGTATATCTTCACTCAGCCCAACCTCAACCTCAGGCAGACTCGATGGGTCGAAATGATTCAAGAGTACAATCTGAGTATCGAATATACTCCAGGCAAGGCCAATGTCATTGCAGATGCTTTAAGCGGGAAGGCTTATTGCAACAGCTTAATTCTCAAGCCTTTCCAACCGAATATTTGTGAAGCTTTCCGCAAGCTGAATCTCCAAGTTGTTCCTCAAGGCTTTCTTGCCAACCTCATAGTATCTCCTACTTTGGAAGATCAAATTCGTGAGGCACAACTCCTTGATACCATGGTTAAGAAGGTGAAACGTGGTATCGACAAGGGCCTTTCCAAATACAAGTGCTATCGCATTGATGACAGAGACACTTTGTTCTTCGAGGACCGGATTGTGGTTCCTAAAGCTGATCTATGGAAAGTCATAATGAACGAGGCGCACAATTCTCTCCTTTCCATTCATCCTGGAAGTACGAAGATGTATCAGGACCTCAAGCAGTCGTATTGGTGGACTCGAATGAAGCGAGAAATTGCTCAATTCGTGAATGAATGTGATGTCTGCCGAAGAGTGAAAGCAGAACACCAACGACCAGCTGGTCTCCTCCAACCTCTTGCTATCCCAGAATGGAAGTTTGATCATATAGAAATGGACTTCGTGACTGGTTTTCCCAAGTCCAAGCGCGGAAATGATGCTATCTTTGTTGTCACCGACAAGCTTTCTAAAGTGGCTCATTTCCTTCCAATCAAAGAATCCATCACAGCAGCTCAGCTGGCAGAGCTCTACACCTCCAGAATTGTCTCTTTGCACGGCATTCCTCAATTGATTTCTTCAGATCGTGGAAGCATCTTCACCTCTAAGTTCTGGGACTCCTTCCAGAAGGCCATGGGCACTAACATTCGCTTCAGCACAGCTTTCCATCCTCAAACTAGTGGCCAAGTCGAGTGAGTCAATCAAATTCTTGAAGATATGCTCAGGGCTTGTGTCATTTCCTTTGGCATGAAATGGGAAGATTGTCTTCCATATGCTGAATTCTCCTACAACAACAGCTTCCAAGCGAGTTCGGGCAAGGCCCCATTCGAGATTCTCTATGGCAGAAAGTGTCGTACTCCTCTCAATAGGTCAGAGACTGGTGAACGCCAACTTCTTGGCAATGACTTAATCACTGAAGCTGAAGAAATGTGTAAAGTCATCCGTGATAATCTCAAAGCCGCGCAATCGCGCCATAAGAGTTACTATGATAGTAAGCATCGTGATTTGGCTTTCGAGATTGGAGACCATGTCTACCTCCGCGTCTCTCCAATGAAAGGCACTCGTCGCTTCGGTATCAAAGGGAAGCTTGCCCCTAGATACGTGGGTCCTTTCAAGATCATTGGCAAAAGAGGCGACCTCGCCTATCAACTTGAGCTTCCTTCCAACTTCGCGAACATGCACGATGTGTTCCACGTGTCACAGCTCCGCAAGTGCTTCAAGACGCCTGAGCGCACTATCAACTTCGAAGAGATTGACCTCCAAGAAGATTTGTCTTATCATGAGCACCCCGTTGCTATTCTTGAGGAAACTGAGCGCAAGACTCGCTACAAGTCAATCAAATTCCTGAAAGTGAAGTGGTCGCACCATTCCGACCGGGAAGCCACCTGGGAACGCGAGGACCATCTCCGTTCCGAATATCCGGAGTTCTTTCAGTCCTAGATCTCGGGACGAGATCCTCTCGTAGTGGTGGAGTGTTGTAACACCCCGCATGTAACTTGCCATATTTGTAACTCCGACTCTTGCCATTTCCGGCTATGTGTTATGATTTTCCATCCGTTGTCGGGTTTTGTCTTTCGTTTTGTATTTTGTCATGTCATGCATTTTCATATCATGTCATCATGTGCATTGCATTTGCATACGTGTTCGTCTCATGCATCCGAGCATTTTCCCCGTTGTCCATTTTCCAATCCGGCGCTCCTATCTCCTCCGGTGCACCCCTCTTGTTTTCTTTCGTGTGCGCGTGTCAAACTTTCTCGGAATGGACCGAGGCTTGTCAAGTGGCCTTATTACACCACCCGGAGACTACCGGTCAAGTTTCGTTCCATTCGGAGGTCGTTTGGTACTCCAACGGTTAACCGGGCATCCGCAAAGTCCATTTGAGTGTCCAGCAAAAAACCCCTCTAAAACCAGCCCAAAACCCACCAAACTCCCTTCCATGCCCTAGGTCGTTCGATCACGATCGTGTGGGCGAAAACCGCACCTCATTTGGAGCCTCCTAGCTCCCTCTACCTATTTATATGTGGGCATCCCGAAAAACGGAATCGCAGACGAAACCCTAGTTTCTCCACCGCGCGCCGCCGGACGAAAACGTCTGCCGACGGACGCGTCCATCTCCTCCGCCGCCGCACGTGGCATGCCTTCGGCCACCCACCGCGCCGGCCCGCCCGGCCCGCCGCGGGCCC
>NC_057796.1:380031399-380042375 GCF_018294505.1 Triticum aestivum
CCGGCGCCGGGCCCCGCCGTCCCCTGCCTCGCCGTCGTCGATCTCCATCGCCGTCGCCGTCGGCAGCTCGAGCACGAGCGCGAGATCCGCTCGATCCGATCTGAACTGTACATGCGTTGACCTCTCCTCGCCCCCTTTTTTTCGAAGTCCTCAGATTTTCTCAGCATCTTGCCATGTTCGTAGCCACATAACTCCGTGCATGTAGCTCCGATTCGCGCGTGTAATATGTCAAATTGTTCGGCTCATGATGCTCTTCATTTTGTTTAATTGCACCATGTTCGTTAGAGGTCATCTTGATGCCCAAATCTCTGTTGGGAGAGGGCTAGTTGCTGTTATTCTCTGGTTCTTGACAGAATTTGAAGATTTGTCATTTTTGTATCATTTAATCTGTGCATCTTTTGAGAATGAGCTCTACATCTGTTTTGAAGTATGCCATGCCATCTTCCCAGTGGTGTATTCCATGTATTTTTGTGATCTCGGTGGTGACTAGCACAAGCATACAAAGTAGGCCCCGTAATATTTCTGATTTCAGGGACTTAGTGATTTCTCTAAGTCCTTGTCTGCTGTAATTTTGTTGCCATGTAAACTTGGTGCTACAGAGATATCCATGCATATTTTGGAGATGTTCATTCAGGATGTTTTGTAACTATAGTTGTAGTTGAGCCATTCCTGCAATTGTTTACAATTATGGAGTGCCATAGCATGACTCAATCTTGCTCTACTTTTGCTATAAAATATTTCTTGCAGATTCTTAACATGATATGCAATTTTGCCTAGCTTATTGTAGTTGATCCATACATGCTATGGAATTGTTCTTGCCATGGTTAGCTTCATAAACATGCCATCTTGCTGTAGGTATGCTTGGTTTGTAGTGCATTGCTCTGTAGTGAGTGCATCAAGCTCATAAAGAGGCCTACATATTAATATTTCTGCCATGCTCTGTTTTCTGCCAAGTCTGAAACCTGATAACGAAACTTGCTATGTTTACATGCTTGCCACCATATCTTCTGGTCCTTTTTGGCTTATAGTCAGTAAGGGACTTTTGTCATGTGCATTTAGTAGAACACTGCCATGCCTTGTTTTGCTATGTTAAGTTCCTGTAGCATGTTTATTTCGTGCTCTGAACATTGCTACCTGATACTGTTTACTGCCATGTCCAGTTTTTCACCAAGTCTGTGAACCTGTAATCTTTTGCACTTTTGCCATGCTTGTTTGGGCTTGATATGTTTGGAACTAGCCGTAGTCCAGTGTTCATCTTTTGTCAAGAATTTCCTGTAGTTTACTTTCATATGCTTTGTTGCTATGTTAGGGTGCTGTAGCATTGTTGCTTGTTGCATTTTAAGTGCTACCTTGCTGTTTATCGCAGATTCGTGTCATTCTTGTTTTGCTTGCCATTTGCAAACCGTGCATCCGATTCCGGTGATCTTTATATCGATTTCGACCGAAATCATCTCATCTTTCCAGTGGCATGCTTGGTTTGCCAAGTTACTGCCATGTTCATTATTTTTCCTTCCGGAGCACGCATATGCATCGCATATCATATCTCGCATATCATACATGTTTTGCATCATGTTGCTTGTGCATTTCTCGTGATTGATTGTGGTTCCGTTTGTTTGTGTTCTTGTCTTGGGTAGAGCCGGGAGACGAGTTCGTGAACGAGGAACCTGTCGAGTACGCTTACGAGGATCAAGCTTTCGACAACTCTGAGAACCTTGCAGGCAAGATGACCACCCCTCGAAATCACTTCTATCTTTGCTATGCTAGTTGTTCGCTCTATTGCCATGCTCCGCTACCTATCACTTGCTATATCATGTCTCCCATTTTAGCCATGTCAGCCCCTCACCATCCTTTCCTAGCAAACCGTTGTTTGGCTAAGTTACCGCTTTTGCTCAGCCCTTCTTATAGCGTTGCTAGTTGCAGGTGAAGTTGAAGTTTGTTCCATGTCGGAACATGGATATGTTGGGATATCACAATATCTCTTATTTAATTAATGCATCTATATATTTTTGGTAAAGGGTGGAAGGCTCGGCCTTATGCCTGGTGTTTTGTTCCACTCTTGCCGCCCTAGTTACTGTTATACCGGGATTATGTTCCTTGAGTTTGCGTTCCTTACGCGGTCGGGTGATTTATGGGACCCCCTTGACAATTCGCCTTGAATAAAACTCCTCCACCAAGGCCCAACTTTGGTTTTACCATTTGCCGCCTAAGCCTTTTTCCCCCTGGTTTTCGCGAGCCCGAGGGTCATCTTATTTTAACCCCCCGGGCCAGTGCTCCTGCGAGTGTTGGTCCGAACCGAGCAGCCTGCGGGGCCACCTCGGGGAAACTCGAGGTCTGGTTTTACTCGTAGCTTGACTTATCCGGTGTGCCCTGAGAACGAGATATGTGCAGCTCCTATCGGGATTTGTTGGCACATTCGGGCGGCTTTGCTGGTCTTGTTTTACCATTGTCGAAATGTCTTGTAAACCGGGATTCCGAGACTGATCGGGTCTTTCCGGGAGAAGGTTTATCCTTCGTTGACCGTGAGAGCTTATGATGGGCTAAGTTGGGACACCCCTGCAGGGTATTATCTTTCGAAAGCCGTGCCCGTGGTTATGATGCAGATGGGAATTTGTTAATGTCCGGTTGTAGAGAACTTGTCACTTGACCCAATTAAAAGACATCAACTGCGTGTGTAGCCGTGATGGTCTCTTCTCGGCGGATTCCGGGAAGTGAACACGGTCTGTGTTATGAATGACGTAAGTAAGTGTTCAGGATCACTTCTTGGTCAATGCTAGATGACGTCCGTTCCGTTGATTCTCTTCTCGCTCTCATTTGCGCAAGTTAGCCACCATATATGCTTTTTCCGCTGCAGCTCCACCTTATTACACCTCCCTTTCCTGTAAGCTTAGATAGTGTTGATCTCGCGGGTGTGAGATTGCTGAGTCCCCGTGACTCACAGATTCTACCAAAACAGTTGCAGGTGCCGACGATGCCAGTGCAGATGATGGCGTCGATCTCAAGTGGGAGTTCGACGAGGAACGTGGTCGTTACTATGTGTCTTTTCCTGATGATCAGTAGTGGAGCCCAGTTGGGACGATCGGGGATCTAGCATTTGGGGTTGTCTTATTTTCATCTGGATTTTGACCGTAGTCGGTCTATATGTTTGTATTTGGATGATGTATGATGATATTTATGTATTGTGTGAAGTGGCGATTGTAAGCCAACTCTTTATCCCATTCTTGTTCATTACATGGGATTGTGTGAAGATGACCCTTCTTGCGACAAAACCACTATGCGGTTATGCCTCTAAGTCGTGCCTCGACACGTGGGAGATATAGCCGCATCGTGGGCGTTACATGCACACACTTAGCATAATGTCGGGACGGGAGGCACATAGATATAACAATGAACCAATCATAGAGCGGTAAACCTTTTGATCAACCGGTTCACCATCCTTAGTCAAGTCAAGATGTCCACTAGTAGGCATGGATGTAGACATACCTTTGCATTCTTGCATATTGAACTTCTTGAATAAGTCCTTGGTGTACTTTGTTTGAGAAACAAAGGTACCTTCCTTAGTTTGCTTGATTTGCAAACCAAGAAAGAATTTGAGTTCACTCATCATAGACATCTCAAACTTCTCCGACATTAGCTTTCCAAACTTCTCACTAAAATGAGGGTTAGTTGAACCAAATATAATATCATCAACATAAATTTGGCACACAAATAGTTCTGCATTAACCCTTTTAGTAAAAAGAGTAGAATCAATTTTACCAATTTCAAAGCCTTTTTCAATAAGGAACTTGGTCAAGCATTTATACCACGCTCTAGGAGCTTGTTTAAGACCATAAAGGGCTTTGTGAAGTTTGTAAACATGATTAGGTTTCTTAGGATTGACAAAGCTGGGAGGTTGCTTAACATAAACTTCCTCCTCAATTTCACCATTTAGAAAAGCACTTTTAATGTCCATTTGGTACAAGGTGATATCATGGTGATTAGCATAAGCAAGTAAAATGCGAATGGACTCAAGTCTAGCAACGGGAGCATATGTCTGACCATAGTCCATACCTTCGACTTGAGTGTAGCCTTGGGCGACTAGGCGTGCTTTGTTGCGGACGACTTGACCATCTTCATCTTGCTTGTTGCGAAACACCCATTTGGTACCAATGATGTTGTGGTTGTTGTCGGGCTTCTCGACCAATCTCCACACTTGATTTCTCTCAAAATTGTGTAGCTCTTCATGCATAGCGTTTATCCAATCCAGATCTTCCAATGCTTCTTCAACCTTCATAGGTTCAATGCTGGAGATGAATGAGTAATGTTCACAAAAATTAGCCAAACGAGTTTTAGAGCGAGTGATTCTCCCGGTTTGGATATCATTGTAGATTTGCTCGACGGGATGATCTTTGGCGATTCTTGCTCGAACTCGTGGGAGCTTTGGCTTGTCTCGGGGTGGAACATCTTCTTCTTCTTGGCCTTCTTCATAGTTGACGTTGTCATTCTCTTGTCGTGGTGGAGAAGGAGGTTGTTGATGTTCATCTTGGTGTACTTCCTCGTTTTCTTCGTCTTGGTGTGTCCCACTTGTGGATGCTTCCGTATTAGTTCTTGGTTCACCTTGTCATGAGGTAGAAGCTTCCACTTGGACGGACGAGGTACTCTCCTTCACCTCCGTTGGACGAATCTTGCCAATAGACAAGTCTTGGATTGCTTCTGAAGGGTCTTTGTCTCCTACATCAATTGGCAATTGCTCTACTTGCGAGCCGTTAGATTCATCAAACTTCACATCTACCGTCTCTTCAACCTTTCGGGTGAAATTGTTGTAGACACCGTAAGTGTGAGAGTTTGAGCCATAACCAAGTAGGAAACCTTCATGAGATTTAGGAGCAAATTTAGAACGACGATGCTTATCAAGAATGTAGCACTTTGAGCCAAATACTCAAAAGTATCCAACTTGGGCTTTGTTACCGGTGAGGAGCTCGTATGTCGTCTTGCCGAGTAGCTTGTGAAGATACAAGTGATTTGTTGCATGACAAGCTGTCTCAACCGCTTCCGCCCAAAAGTGCTTTGGAGTCTTGTACTCATCAAGCATCGTTCTTGCCATCTCAATAAGAGTCCGGTTCTTTCTCTCAACAACTCCATTTTGTTGAGGTGTGTACGTAGCCAAGAACTCGTGTGAAATCCCCTCTTCGTCAAGAAAGGTATCCACATTTGCGTTCTTGAACTCTGTTCCGTTGTCGCTCTGAACCTTTTTGATCTTCACGTCAAATTGATTTTGGGCCTTCCTAGCAAAGTTTTTGAAGATCTTTTGGACCTGCGATTTGTCATCAAGAAAGAACACCCACGTAAATATTGAAAAATCATCAACTATGACTAGACCAAATGAGTTACCACCGAGACTCTTGTAGGCATTTGGACCAAAGAGATCCATGTGAAGTAGCTCGAGTGGTCTTCTCGTGGTCATGATGTTCTTCGCCCGATGACTTCCTCCAACCTGTTTCCCTGCCTGACAAGCACTACAAAGTCTATCCTTGTCAAATATGACATCTTTTACTCTAAGGATATGATCACCTTTAATAAGCTTATCAAGATTTTGCATGCCCACATGACCTAGTCTTCTATGCCACAACCAGCCGTTAGAAGATTTAGCAATTAAGCAAGTTCTAGGTTGAGCCTTTTTAGTGAAATCAAAAATGTAAAGATCACCTCTACGTATACCGGTAAATACCATTTTACGATTGTATCTACGAAACACTTGGCAATCTACCTCAGTAAATAGGACATTGAAACCAAAATCAGCAAGTCTAGATACTGAAAGTAAATTGTACCCAAGAGATTCAACGAGCATGACATTTTGTATGGAGCTATCATGTGAGATGGCCACCTTACCGAGGCCAACTACCTTACCCTTTGAGTTATCACCAAAGGTGACATACTTTCGAGGGCCGTCTTTTTCAGCAAGCTCACGGAACATATCTTTATCTCCGGTCATATGATCAGTACATCCACTATCAAGGACCCATTCCTTTCCTCCAGCCATGTAGCCGCGAAGATTTGCCATAAGACCAAAGTGTCTCATTGCATCATCAAGATCATAGTCACTATCATCATCATCATCCTCATCATAGTATCCATGTTCAACATCATCTTGTGATCGATCAAATCCTAGAGAGGGTAATTCATTAGATAAATGATCATTCCTATGGTTATCTTTATGAATTCTAATAGCTTCGGAAATGATATTGCTAATGATTCCAACATCTCCTTTGGCACGCATGAGATTGGTAAGCTCAAATAGACAATCACCAAAGCTAGGATCACTAGAATTCATCTTACTCAAGGCGATAGATTTATGAAGGATTTCGTCCAAATTTTTCAAGGAATAATCTGGAAATCGTTCCTCAAGAAATCTCCATATAGTATAGGCACAATCAAGAGTAGGTAAATTAGCAATCAAATTTTTGGGCAATCCTCTAATGATAATATTGATGGTTCTAAGATTGCGAATCATGTCAAGATCCTCTTTGGGTGTAGGATGCAAAGGATCAATATGAGGTGCACCAGGGCTAGTAATGTACTTGTTCAAATGATATTCATTGAAAATCTCAAGCATTTCATTTTTCCACTCATAGAAAAACTCTCCATTGAGAATAGGCACTCTACGTCTAAGACTCCCCAAAGTAGACACATCCATCTTCCTCCAAAGGTGTTTAAACCAAGGCAATGGAGACCAAGGCTCTGATACCAATTGAAAGGATCGAGAAGAGGTGTCTAGAGGGGGGTGAATAGACTCTAATCAAGAAAAGTTGCAGTTTTTAATTTCTCTTAAGTTGATGTGGAGTTTTAGCACAAGTTTAAACATTCACAATACATATCAAGCAAGCATGCAAGCATACAAAGAGTATATGAGCAGCGGAAAGTAAAGCATGCAAGTTGCAAGAATGTAAAGAGAAAGGATTGGAGTGTGCAAACGCAATTTGGAGACACGGAGATTTTTTATCCGTGGTTCTGATAGGTGGTGCTATCGTACATCCACGTTGATGGAGACTTCAACCCACGAAGGGTAACGGTTGCGCGAGTCCACGGAGGGCTCCACCCACGAAGGGTCCACGAAGAAGCAACCTTGTCTATCCCACCATGGCCGTCGCCCACGAAGGACTTGCCTCACTAGGGTAGATCTTCATGAAGTAGGCGATATCCTTGCCCTTACAAACTCCTTGGTTCAACTCCACAATCTTGACGGAGGCTCCCAAGTGACACCTAGCCAATCTAGGAGACACCACTCTCCAAGAAGTAACAAATGGTGTGTTGATGATGAACTCCTTGTTCTTGTGCTTCAAATGATAGTCTGCCCAACACTCCACTCTCTCTCATAGGATTGGATTTGGTAGAAAGAAGATTTGAGTGGAAAGCAACTTGGGGAAGGCTAGAGATCAAGATTTATGTGGTTGGAATGGAATATCTTGACCTCAACACAAGTGTAGGTGGTTCTCTCTCAGAAAATATGTATTGGAAGTGTAGGCATGTTCTGATGGCTCTCTCCACGAATGAAGAGTGGGTGGAGGGGTATTTATAGCCTCCACACAAAATCTAACCGTTACACACAAATTACCAAACTCGGTGGGACCGATTCAAAGAACTCGGTCAGACCGATTTGGTTCATAATGTGACCGTTAGGCATTTCGGTGGGACCGACTGGATTAACTCGGTGGGACCGATGTGCTAGGGTTAGGGTAAATCCAAATCTCGGTTTGACCGATTACTCAAACTCGGTGGGACCGATTTGGGTAATAGGCGAAACAGAGTGTTGGCCAAGCAAACTCGGTGGGGCCGATTGCATATCTCGGTGGGACCGAAATTATTGCAATGGGCAACAGAGAGTTTGCAAGCCCATCTCGGTGAGACCGAGATCCCATCGGTGAGACCGAATTGATTAGGGTTTCTGGCAGTGGCTATGACAACTGAACTCGGTGGCGCCAGATAGAAAGAATCGGTGGGTCCGATTTTGACTTTCAGGTTTGGGACATATATGGATATGAGAAAGTGGTTGAGGGCTTTGGAGCATATCACTAAGCACTTTGAGCAAGCAAGCCGTTAAGCAACACCTCATCCCCTCTTAATAGTATTGGCTTTCCTATGGACTCAATGTGATCTTGGACCACTAAAATAGAAATGTAGAGTCCTGAGCTTTGAGCTTGAGACAATCCTTTGTCCTTAGCATCTTGAAGGGGTTCCACATCCTCTAGTCCATGCCACTCCATTGTTGAACTCATCTGAAACATACTAGATAGAAGCATTAGTCCAACAAGAGATATGTTGACATTAATTACCAAAATCACCCAGAGAGCACTTGTGCTTTCAGTTTCTCTTTGCCATGGCCAGCTCATCGAATATCGTCATTATTGCCTTTCACTTGCACGACCGAATGATATGAAAATAATAGTGCAAGAGTGCCATGGACTAAGCTGGAATCTGCAAACATTTTATTCAACAGGAGAAGACAAGGTAAAATGTGCTCTTTATTAGTTCAACAGTTATTCATATGAGAGCCACTCAACATTTTCATCGTGGTCTTCTCCTCGGTACAACTCGAATAAAAAGAAAAGAAATTCAGAGAAACACACTGAAATATTTTTGGAGTTTTTTGTTTTCTTCAACAAGCAAATAAAAAGCGAAAACGACAAAAACTATTTACATGGGAAAGCTCCCAACAAGCAGAAGAAGAACAAGGAAATCTTTTTGGATTATCTTTTTAATTCTACTACTAAGCATGCATGGAAAGTAATTAATACAACTAATTTTTTGGGTTTTTTCTAAAGTTTTTCAAACACACAAGAAGAAAGCAAGAAAAATAAATCTAAGCATGGATGATACAATGAAAAAGTGTGAACACCGACAGATAAAATGATATGTGATCATGAATATAATGTCGGTGAGAAACACGTACTCCCCCAAGCTTAGGCTTTTGGCCTAAGTTGGTAATCGATCAGTAGCCTGGAGGGTAGTAGGGGTCCTGAGGAGCAGGCATCCACTCATCCCACTGCTGAGGAGCGGGCATCCACTGATCCCACTCTGGAGGTGCCTGTGCAGCCTCTGCAGCAGCGTGAGCGTTCCAGAAGGCGAGGATGTCTGCAGGCATAATCCGGTATACGCCCTTGGCAACAGAATCAAACAAAGCAGGTGTAGGCAAGGGGATAACATCACGAGTGTTAATGTTATAGACCAAGTTATAAGGAATGGTAAGATCAGGGCGATCATGTGCTAGAAATTGATGGTGATCCATGGCTGCACGGTCTAGGTAAACTGTGGTAAGAGGGACATCATGAGGGTGTATCTCAACCTCGAAGTGAGCCGCCAAACGAGTAGCAAAAATCCCACCATGTATTTTACCCTGAGATTTATTAAGATGGAGGCGACGAGCCACAATAGCTCCCAAGCTATAAGTGTTGTCGCCCTCTATTGCACGACGTAAAACAGCAAGTTATGGTGAACTAAGTGCACCCACCTTCTCCCTAGCAAGCAAGCATTTAGTAATAAAAAGTGCAAAGTAGCGAACAGCAGGAAAATGTAAGCCACCGGCAGTGATGGCTGACACTCTCCTCTCATCACCCACTGTCAAAGTGCGACAGAGATCCTCAAACTCAGCCGGCCTAGGCTCAGCCAAACTCCCATCAGACGGGATCATGCATATGTCACAAAATTCAGTAAGTGGTATCTGGTGGTTTTCAGCATATAAATCAAAGCTCACTTCAGGAGGGTTGTTTCTAGGCAAGAATGTAAAGTTTTGAACAAAGACATTTGTGAGGATTTGGTGCTGGTCACACTCATCTGCGATGAAGTCGGTGAGACCGGCGTTGGCAATGAATTGCATGAACTCCTCATGAATTCCAGCTTCTTGTAGGAACGGGATGTGCGGCCATTCGCATGGCTGTACCTCCGCCAACCTCCGAAGGTGGAGATCATTGTCAGAAGACTCCCCAATAACACCCTTGAAGTTCTTCTTAGAGCCAAATTTCCTGAAGATATTCATGTCCGCGTACAGTTTTTCCTATGAACAAAAATCTGAATTTTCAGTTTACAAATTTTTTCAAACAAAACTTCACAAAATTGATAGCAACTACTCATAGGATACATAGAGGCCATAACATGCATTCAAACTACTTAGAACACTAAGAATTGAACATGCAAGCACATCTACAGCAGCACCAAGAGTAGCTATTTATTCAAAGTATAAACCACCAAAACAAAAACTAATTGGACAAATGATGGAGTCACATACCAAGCAACAAATCCCCGAAATAGTTTCGGAAATGGAGCTTCGAGCAAAGAGATCGAAAATGGTAGCAAAATGAGCAAGAACAAGGGAGAGAGAGCAGGAGTGATTTTTTTCTGGAGGTAGGTGACAATGTGGGCTAAAGAGATAAGTGAGGGGGGCCACGTTGGGACCATGTAACATCCCAAATTTTCAATTTGGTATGTTATACATAGATCATCATTGCATATCATGTTTTATTGCATTTTGACAAATCCTCAATAAGTCCTAAGCAACTCAAGGACCCTCGGAGAGAGTTGGGGAATTTCTCGAATTTTCATATTTGATTTTCATCAAATAATAAAACGAGGATTTTGGTTTTAATTATTTTCTCTCCGGAAAAATATTTCATTTTAATAATAAATGAGAGGAGAAAATATGACTTCTCCAAAACAATTGAAATACTGGAGAAAAAGTGTTAAAATCATTTATTGGAATTTATTCGGATTTTATTTGCAATTTTAATTGCATTAAAAATATTGCATGTTTTCGAAAATTTATTTTGTGTTAAAAAAATGTTCACCCTATTCTAGATTTTCTAACTAGACGGAGAAAATTTATTTTATCTTTTTTGTACTTTTATTTATTTTTCTACGAATTATTTTCCGCGGAACGTTTTAAAAAAAATGCACTGCGCCCGACTGGGCCGAGCCCAGCCGAGCCGCAGGCCGGCCCGCCCGCGTCGTCC